>NC_083579.1:82555370-82565370 GCF_027579695.1 Neoarius graeffei | reverse complement strand
GTTGAGGATCTCATCAATGAAGGGCATGACCTCTCCGACCTGCACCTGCACAAAATGCCTCCTGCATTTCTGTGCAATTTTAATGAACGTGTCGCATGCCATGTCTTGCACCCCATCATGGGTCTCTAAAAATCAGAAAGAAGAAAAATATTTAGCATTTTGACATCAAAGGCTATTAGGATCTGAGTCAAGATTAATAATCCAGATATACTTGCTCATATTGCTAGCATTTCTTAGTAATATTTCTATACATTGTTCTCATGAGATCGATCACACACACACACACACACACACACACACACACACACACACACACACACACAAAACCCTCCATCACAAAACCAGTCAGAAATTAGAAGTCTTGATTTTCCAATAAATGGGGGAAATACATTGTATGGGCTAAAATAGTTGAATTTTAGATTCTGACATAATATACAGTACAATATCAACACTTTCAGGTCTTGAAAGAATTTTGCAGAAATGTATACCTTATGACCTTTAAAACATGCCTTAACTGAGACGAGATATTCAAATCTGGGTAGAAATTTTTTTTAACCCCCTTCAGACTTTGCACCACTGATCACATCCTTCATGTCTGATATCAAAACACAGTGAAGGTTCCTCACTCCCTACGTTCAGTATTCATTCTGATACAATTTCAATACATAGCCAATAAAATGGGATAAAACAAACTCATTTTTGTGTAAACAAAATCTCCCTTGTTGTTATGCATGATCTATAAGATGGCTTCTGATTGGCTGTGTGCATGCGAAAAGCAGTCCAGCCAATCAGAAGCCTTCTTATAGATCATGTATAACATTCTTCCTGTCGGAACCATCGTGGGAGAAATCACAACACTCAAACTAAAATTGCAAGGATCGCTTAATTTTTTAACTATTTAGCTGCGGATTTCTTCGCACACCTCAGGAAGAGGATGTTATAAATTATATCGGTAACAACAAAGATGAATTTGAGGATGACTCTGACACCCCCCTGCCAAAAAAAAAGTAGTTTTGACTTAATTGTGGAAATGTGAAGTTGCCCTGGACCATGATGTTGACCAAGCCGAGTGAGAGAACGTTTCAATGGTGATTCACGTTTTCGCATCTTGTGGGCAGTTACTATGATCTTTCCGCAGTGTGTTGTGGAAGTCGTTATTGCGAGGGGCATCATAAAAATGATGGGAATGGGCATTAATTCTATGAGTATACATCACAAAGTCTTACAGAAGCCGAACATTGCATTATTTAGTTGATATATGCACTGTGTGGCTAAGCATCGAAGGGGCATAAAGTAAGAAACCATAAACCAGGATGAGAAGTGTCAGTTACATTCAATTCCAAAACTTTAACAAAGAACAGCCCTGTGATGACCTGGCGACTTGTCCAGGGTGAACCCCGCCTTTCGCCCGTAGTCAGCTGGGATAGGATCCAGCTCGCCTGCGACCCTGTAGAAGGATAAAGCGGCTACAGATAATGAGATGAGATGAGATGAGTACAGACACAGATGTGCCTTTCTTTTTCATGTCCTTTTATTTTTAAATTGACAAGCATGGGTTGTCATGCCGAGTGCCTACAGTGGCTGCACATGACAGACTAGACTACATTTAATGAAACAGGCCTTGTATCTTTTGTTGTATTATTTCCTACTGTTTAATGAACATCTCCTTTTTTCCAGCTGCACATGCCAGATCAGACCTGATGGAACACCGTGTTATCACCTTTCTGTACCCAACGATCCAGGTAGTCATCCAATCACACCTCCCTTACTTGGACCTCTGCTAGCTCGGCAACAGTATCTCTGCAAATATATCCGAGCCTTTGTTCCGGAGTCCTACAAGGACATAATGTGCCCTAAACCAGATGTGCTGCCTCCAAATGGGTCAGAGGATGAAGAGATACAGGTGCAGGTAGAAAAAGGACAAGAAGGACAGAGTTAAGGTAATGGATGTGGGCAATGATGTGGCAAAGCCACAGAAGTAGGCGTTGTCATGACTGACATAGGGAGGTGTTTTGTTGTTTTGCATGAACTATAGATGACATTTTCAAATAACTTTAGAATTGTGGAAATTTTGAACTATAGACCAGGGGTGTTCGTGTTTAAAAAAAACCCACGGAGGATACAAGTGGAAAAAAATCCTGTTTAAAAAAAACAAAACAAAAAACACTACATTTTTTAAATATGTAAATAACGTGTACCTAAAAATGTTACAGTGAAAAAAAGATGGTGTGTACATCTGTGAAGCCACAATAAATGAATTAATTTTCTTCTTTATTTTATCCCAAATTGAATTTTAATTTTTTTTAAATACGTGTTGCTAAGGAGTTTGTGAAGTATGTCTGTGAAAATTCTCAATCATCCAGGTCATAGTAAACTGTGGGTGGTAGAAAAGGGCAACTGGACTTGCTTGAAGATTCTTGAAAACGTTTTCAAAGGAAGCCTTTCGGACGAGAGGTGAAACGTTTTCAAGAATCTTCAAACAAGTCCGGTTGCCCATTTCTACCACCCACAGAGTTTGTGAAGTAAATTTTACAAGCAAATTTCTGACTTTTCATAAAAAGTACAATCTGACTACTTCAAATGCTCATCTCACTGGTATACTGGTCAAATTTCTTGATCTATGCATCACTGGAAAGGTTTTTTTTTTTTTTTAAATGGCCTTTCATGAAAACATGATAACTCAATGATGAAAATTTGACCCATATAACTGGTTTTGTAATGGAGGGTTTTACACACACACACACACACACACACACACACACACACACACACACACACACACATTATCGGAATCCACGTATGTACATAATTCTGGACCACGAATCACTTTTACTGTATTTCTCAGGGATGAGAGTGGGTCCTGATGAAAAAAGCAGAAGATCTGTAATAAGGGGGGTCCGGCGGGCAGGGCTCTACACTAACTTTTTTTTTTCAGGAGCACACGTGCTCCTAAGTTAAAAATTTTAGGAGCACAGGGAAAAAAAATGGGGGCACAAGTAGGTTTTCATTTTAAAGGTTTATTGCAGCGCAAACCTTAGACACACCAACACACAAAACGCAAAATTCAATTGAGAATGAATGAATGAACGAACGAATGAATGAATGAATGAATGAATGAACAAACAAATGAATAATGAACAACTGAATGAATGAACAAACAGTAGCTAAACAGAGAGCAGAGCTCAGCAGAGCTAACAACATCATCAAGGACAGCTCCCACCCTGGCTCGGAGTTCTTTGACTTGCTGCCCTCAGGCAGGCGTTACAGGTGCATCAAAGCAACGACCAACAGACTCAAAAACATTTTTTTCCCACAGGCCATAACCACCTTGAACAATTAGCCTTTTTCACACTACGTCACTTGCAGGGGAACTCGTATCCGTTTTCAGCCTTTTGAATGGAAGAAGAGGTATACGGCAGCAACACATTAACAAAACTGTGTCATTCACAGATAAGACTGATAATAATATTGCGCATTGTTGTTTATCATTACGTATTGTTAGCGACCATTCCAGTCACCTATCTGCCTTGTTTTGGAAAGGAAGTTTACTGACTTTCTATTAGGGTTGGGAAGATTCACCGATTTGCATCGGGGAATCGATGCGAACCATATGATGCGGTTGCATCGGTTGGCAAACGTCTGAATCGGTTAAAAATTCGAATGAGATCGAGATGCATCGCGACTAAAATATCTGCATCGATACGAACCGAATAATATCTATTATTTAACTTTTTAGAAACTGGCCTGTTTCTGGGTTGAGTTACGGTATCTATGCAGCCGTCATTGGCTGATTCAGCCCAACTCTCGTCTCGCGCGAAGAGGCGGGCCAAGCAAACAGCAGAAGAACAGCGGTCAGATTTTGAGTCAGAGGCGGCCAGCGAAACATGGAAGAATCTGAAGTGATACATTCACCGGTTGGCTTTAAATCAATAGTTTGGAAAAGTTTCGGCTTTTACAAGTGAGGTGGAGAGCTGGACAAATCTTTGTCAATGGGTTAATTTTTTGTTAATTTACTACTTATTATATTGGATGGGATCCACTATCCTAAAATCTCATGGCTTTTTTCTTTTTATTATTAGTATAAATCTAATTCTTTATTAAACCTCTTTCAAAAACTTAACGCAGTGTGAGCTGCTTAGGCTAACATAAAAATGTGGCAGAAAGTTAATTGTTCATTATTCAGGTCTGAATTTTGAAATTGTGTAATTCCTGTTTTTTAAAATAAAAGGCACAGCCAGTGGTAATGCTTTAAGTGCCAGTACTTGAGAAATACTATGTATTCCATGGTATAATTTTCTTCTGCATCGCATCGCATCGTATCGAATCTCACTGCATCGCATTGTGTTAAAATGAAATCGTACAGTATCGCACTGTATCGCAGTAGGTTGGAAAATCGTATCGCATCTTACCATTGGTAATTTCATGAATCGTTAATGTATCGAATCGTTGGCAGTGCATCGAGATGCATATCGTATCGTGTTGATGATGAAGATTCCCATCCCTACTTTCTATGGTTGCTACTTGTTAGCCAGCAGATTAGCATGCCGCCTCTTCTTCCATTCAAAAGGCTGAAAACGGATGTGAGGTTCTTCTGCAAGTGACGTAATGTGAAAAAGGTTAATTACACGCACTGACTGATGCCACTTCTGGCAGGTGCAACAATGCACCAACAAGGACCTAAAAGGACAATATTCTCACACTTACCTGATACAGCGCAATACTTATTACAGGGCAACCTCACACAGCAACTTTTTAGTTTTTATAGCTTTTGTATATTTTATATTTCTACACTTTTACATCCATACCCAATACAATGCAATACCAAATACAGTGCTATATCCTGAGTTTTGTAGCTGAACTGAGTTTCTATAACTAATGTGCAATTAATATCTGCAGCTCATCACGCCCAGTTGTTTATATATTCTTTGTTTTTCTGCTGTGTTGTGACGTGCACCATTTGTATATACTGTATATTATTTGTTTTTCTGCTGTGTTGTATGTTCCCATCTAAATGTTTGCACTGGGGTGTGTGCGTTCCATCTCATTATATAATTTTCCCGCACCTTCTCCCGTCGTTCTAGCTTTCTTCACTACACTTTCTTCCTCGTCCGTTCTTTTATTCTTGTTTCCACCATCATTGCTTTTAAAAAACGCCGTTATTCTCTGCATAGCGAATATATTTCTCAGCTCGGTCCGAACCAGCTCTCAGTTATCTCTCAGTTGAATGATCTGATGAATCCCTAAAAAGCACTTTTCCCACCTAATGCCACACCCACAACATACAACCGTGGGAAAGAGGGGCAATCACAGAAAGATGAGGCAGAACGGCAAAAAAATTTTAACTTTTTCACTCCCCCCCCCCCCCCCCGGCTGCCATGGGAACCACCCATGACACAATGCAAGACAGAGGCAATGCACACAACTACAGACAGGGAGCAAGGCGCAGGCAGAACACACACACACACACACACACACACACAACACTGAACACACACACTTACAACAATCCAGGCCGTTACTCGTTACACTATATTCGGTCGGCTATCCAGCGCTGGATTTACATACTTTGCAGTTTAACGTTTGATACATTTTAGAATGTTAAACTCATCGCGTCTGTGCTCACTGCTTTCCTAAATTGTTGGCCGCAAGAAGCCCTTGCACGAATGCGCGTTTTTTTTTTTTCGTCGTTCGCATGCCGAAAAATTTGCTCGCAAATGCGAGTGAAACGTGCGCACTGTAGAGCCCTGCCGGGGGGACACGCCCAGGATTTTTTTTTCAAAATGAGACCTTACACACCCTATTTCCTGCAATCTGAGGTGTAGTTAATTAAAACACCTGATGCCTATTTTAATACTTATTGAAATAAAAACACTATTATATAGAACAATATGCATCAAAATCAATATGTGTATTGCATTAATTCAAAATAATATCTACATTTTATGGGGACTGGTTATTACTCATTGTCAACATCACTTGTTTTTCTAAAAAATGTCCATTAAAATTCATATTTATTTACAGTTCCATTAGTAATTCAAATTTTCATATATTCAATACATTGAATTAAATAAAAACATTCATATCTTATGGAAACTGAGCTTTTCCTAATGTCCGCATTACTTGTATATGATTTCTTCACAATGTCTATTTAAACTTTAAAGTTATACAGTTATCAACACTGTCAGCTATAATTCAAATTATCATATATTCAATGTATTGAATCAAACAAATGTGTATTTTATGGGGACTGTCTTTATCTTACTGTCCACATCACTTGTATGTTTTCTTCAAAAGGAAAATGTCTATTTACACTTTTTACAGTTAAAAGTTGTTTCCAGTTCCCAGTTATCTTTGAAACAAATTTTCATTTGATCATTTAGACTTCAGCTTCTTGGCCAAAGCCAAAAGCTCATCAGTCCTCTCTTTTTCCCTTTCATTAGCCAGCGCCTCCTGGGTTTTTACATGCTCTAACCTGGCTCTCTTCTGCTCTCTCTCTCTCTCACACTCCTCTCTCGCTTTCCTTTTGGTTTGCTAAACTTGTTTTTAATACCAGCATCAATTTCACGTACCTTCGCTTCATCTCGCTTGTCAATAGTATTCGGCATCTTGAGAAAAACACGCCGATTAGAGGAAGTATTTTTGATATGCAGCTCACGAACATGTGTAAGTTTTGATAAAAGAAAGCGGATGTGGGTGTCTTTGTAAAAACTGTTTTGATTGGCTATTATGGTCTCGACGTCGATGTTTTGACCAATAACAATGTAGAGAACACGAATTTTACATCACATTCAACGAGATTAAACGAGACTAAAGATGGCGACTTACAAATAATGTGTAAACATCGTTGGAGTTAATAAAGTTTGAACAGCATGAAGGAACACACCCCAACCCCCCGAAATTAATAAAAAACATTGTCAACGGATTGGGCATAATATAAAAAGGTTATTTTTTACTCAGAAAAAGCGGAAATCCGCCGAAAAGCGGAAAACTCTCATCCCTGATTTCTATATATTGTAAATGAGCTTCTTTTAAGCATGGCACACGCTAGAGGATTTTCAACTCTTGATCAATTTTTAAAACGTGGGAGAGCACAAGCAGAATGATAGATTTAACCCATTTTTATTATTTTAAAATCCTAAGAACCCACACAGCAGACAACTCAAATCGAGACGCTGGACTGCACACGTGCCAGTTATACTGAACGATTTCAGAGTGCTGATTCTGGGGACTTGGGATCTGAAGTTCAGAGTTTGAAGCACTCACCATGCATAAACTCAAAGAGTTTGTTGACTACAGTCTTGAGGAACTTCCAATGTGCACGCAGGAATCGTGGGTACTGGCCAACAATGTACATAATGTTTGAGGCAATGATGGCCTTGTTATCCTTTCCTCGCTTCTGCTCACACAGTCCCAGCAAGTCCTAACACAGATGCACAAAACTCACTTTATATTAAAGACCAACACTGACGAGTATAAAAAAACATGACCTTAACATTGATTTGGGAGGCAAGATTCACTTAAGCAAAATTAATGCAGTTATAAACAAACACCTTAATGACAGTGACGAGGAATCGCTTCTCGTCCTCCTCATGCATGGCTCCGCTGATGGAGCCGATGGCCCAGCACAGCGTGTTCAGGTTCTTCCAGGACCACTCCGTCCCATTGACCTGGTTATGAAGCTTTTCTGTCATGATCCGCTCTGTATCTGCATAGTCCAGATGGGTCAGATACACTACACAGCACAAGAAAGAGAGAAGAAAAAAAAGGAAGGAGGAGAAAGAGCAAAAAACAAAGAAATGAAGAAAAAGATAAAATTAAGACTGCATCCATTACAGCTGACAAAAGATAACCAAGAGTGCTTACATCATAACCATTTGGATTAAATGCACAAAGTGTGTGTGTGTGTGTGTGTGTGTGTGTGTGTGTGTGTGTGTGTGTGTGTGCGCGCGCACATATGCTTACCAAGTGTCTCTCTCATGTTCTTGTAGAGGTTGATAGAGTCTGTGTCCTTCATGAACTCCCGCACCACTTCACCCTGGTCGTTTTCCACCACCAGCACCTCCTCCGGTTTTGCCATCCGGCTCACCATCAGCAGACGCACCTGAAACACACACACACCAGCTCTCGATACTGCAAACACTGTGCTCGTGAGAGAAAATGTGCGAGTCAGATATAATCACACACACGCTTGTGCACATTGTTCAAAAGTGTTTTTAAAATGTGACAAACATTTCACTTGACCTTTGTTAGAAATACTAAATTAGGCCATTTAGTGATACACAATATGCATCTTTGTGTGTTTGTGTATTAGTATTAATAGGCATTTACCCAGCGGCATGTGAGAAGAGCCCTTACCTTGGAGAGTACAGGCAGATAGAGCTGCCTACGTGGTGGAACATCAAAGTGCTGGCTGCCAGAGAGCAGTGGAGAGGTGGAGGTGCTGAACGGAGACTCTCTGTACAGCTCTGCCGCCAGGTGGTTCCAGTACTCCAGACAGATCTTAAAGATCTCAGTCTCCTCCACCTCAGACACCAGGAGCATGTAGTGCAGAGCCTGGAGATCACACGCACACATTTTAATCAACAAAAAATTTGTTTTATTCCATTTGCTGATTTTCAAACAAACTCTGCATTCTGACGAGGTGCATCAGTGCGAGCCATTTTAGAAAGAAAGAAAGAGAAGAGTATCTTACAGTGCAACACAGTTAACATTAGTTCACTTTAAAAAAGAAAAAGAAAAAGAGATTTCAATCCCACTGCTTCAAGACTTAAAGGGGCCTGCTTACCCATCCCAGAAGCCTCTGCACCAAGTAGCAAGGCGCCATTTTCGATGCCATCAGAATTCCACTGTGTTATGTTCAGAAGACAAACAATTCACAACAACACGGTGACATCCTCGGCTATAGATCATATTTTATCAAAGTAACTATATATTAAATTCTTTCCGTTTTCATATGGTTATTCTGTTGTAATGAACCCGAATTGGCCTCGGCTGTCTCGTGACTCGCCATAAAGGAAAGAAAATATCAGGCATGGTGTCTTAAATTGTGTGCTTTATATTAGTGAAAGTTTTCTTGTAAAGTCTTGGTATTCAGCTAAGTGAGTGCACACGAAGAGAGCTAGCAGAGCAGCAGTCACATGCTGTCAAGATGCAGTGGTCCGTGCGTAAACAAAAACCATTGGATTCTGGAAAGGGTGAGCTGGCCCCTTTAATAACAAATCTTCAATAATCGAAATCTCAACTAAATTAAAACGTCAGAATAATTAGTGCCCTCCTCCACTCTGTTTCAAAATATTATTTGGGTACCAGATCACTTCTAAACCATGAATTAGATTCTAAGCCTCTGAAATTTTGTTTTGCCATCTTTGATTCATCATGAGGCAGTTTTTGGCAGCTGCCATGTTGATCAGCAGGAACATGCACTGGTGTGTTTTATATAATCGAGTCGTACATGAGCTGATGGGTGACGAGGCGCGTAGCACCGAGCTGTCTATAATCCATGTACGATGAGATTGAGTGGAATAACTGTTTTATTCTATCCACATTCACTGGATTTTGAGAAACGGGGCATTTTTATTTTTTGCAAATTCGATAAATACTTTATACAACATGTCCAACAAAATACTTCCCGCTCAGAATGTAAACAAACCAGCGAAATGACAGGAGCAATTTGTGAAAAACGCTATAATAATAATAATAATAATAATAATGACAATAATAATTCTTGAAAAATAAAAAGAGACATTCTGATCATCAAATACTTTCATTCTATTTTTTTGTATTTTTTGGGCTTTTGTTTTCAAGTTTTTATTTTGTCCTCGGTTGATTCAGCAACGCACTCCACCATTTCGTTTTTCTCTACTCACGGTATATGAGCTGATAGCCTAGTAGTAGAGTAGCCAATCAGAGTGCATGATTGCTCATATCCAGTGAACGTGGAGATATGTGTATTATTTTATATATAAAATGTGTATCTCACACACACACTATATATATATAT